>NC_048591.1:15990000-15992500 GCF_013265735.2 Oncorhynchus mykiss | reverse complement strand
CTTGTTTCACTACACCTAACCTATTCATTTGACCACAACTATTTTTAATTAATTATTTAATTCTACCATATCCCTTCTCTCGTCTCCATTTTCCTCATCTAACCCCTCATCTTCTATTAGTCCCTTTATGTCCCCACTTTATCCTCTCTTTCTACCCATCCTCCTCCCCTCTTTCTTCTGTCTGGTGTTCTGGCCTATCTCCCCTCTTTCTTCTGTCTGGTGTTCTGGCCTATCTCCCCTCTTTCTTCTGTCTGGTGTTCTGGCCTATCTCCCCTCTTTCTTCTGTCTGGTGCTCTGGCCTATCTCCCCTCTTTCTTCTGTCTGGTGTTCTGGCCTATCTCCCCTCTTTCTTCTGTCTGGTGTTCTGGCCTATCTCCCCTCTTTCTTCTGTCTGGTGTTCTGGCCTATCTCCCCTCTTTCTTCTGTCTGGTGTTCTGGCCTATCTCTTCCCAGAGTGTGTTTTGTTCTCCGTGCTACTGGGTAATCTGCAGGCGGCAGACAGGCCTGTTCAGTCAGACACAGGGTCTTAACCAGGGGATAATCCTGCAGTGCTACATACACAGACATAAAGGGGTACACACAGTCACACAGAGACATCCAGGGACATAGAGACATACACAGCCCTGTGCGTTCACCCATAACAATAACCACATGCCAAACAGCGCCAGCGCCAGCGCCAGCTGCTGGGTCTATGGCCCAGCAGAAATACTTAAACACTGTTTCAAATGTCAACGCCAGAGAAGCACAGGGCTGGGAGGGCTGAGAGGACTGAGAGGACTGAGAGGACTGAGAGGGCTGAGAGGGCTGAGAGGACTGAGAGGACTGAGAGGACTGAGAGGACTGAGAGGGCTGAGAGGGCTGAGAGGGCTGAGAGGGCTGGGAGGGCTGAGAGGACTGAGAGGACTGAAAGGACTGAGAGGGCTGAGAGGACTGAGAGGGCTGGGAGGGCTGAGAGGACTGAGAGGACTGAGAGGACTGAGAGGACTGAGAGGGCTGAGAGGACTGAGAGGACTGAGAGGGCTGAGAGGACTGAGAGGACTGAGAGGGCTGAGAGGACTGAGAGGACTGAGAGGACTGAGAGGACTGAGAGGGCTGAGAGGGCTGAGAGGACTGAGAGGACTGAGAGGACTGAGAGGACTGAGAGGGCTGAGAGGACTGAGAGGGCTGGGAGGGCTGAGAGGACTGAGAGGACTGAGAGGACTGAGAGGACTGAGAGGGCTGAGAGGACTGAGAGGACTGAGAGGGCTGAGAGGGCTGAGAGGGCTGAGAGGACTGAGAGGGCTGAGAGGACTGAGAGGACTGAGAGGGCTGAGAGGGCTGAGAGGGCTGAGAGGGCTGAGAGGACTGAGAGGACTGAGAGGGCTGAGAGGACTGAGAGGACTGAGAGGGCTGAGAGGGCTGAGAGGGCTGAGAGGGCTGAGAGGACTGAGAGGACTGAGAGGGCTGAGAGGACTGAGAGGACTGAGAGGACTGAGAGGACTGAGGGGTGAGATATGGGCATGGTAGAATGAAATAAATGGAAGATGTGGTCACATGAATGAAGAGTAGATGATCAGACGAAAGAAGAATGCCAGGGTAGGTATGGTAAAATGAGAGAAGGAAAGAGGAGGTGGTTGGATACAGATACAATTATAGAAGAGCTGTCCTGAGGAGAGAAAAGAAAAGGACAGGACTTTAAACTCTGGCCAAACAGACAGACTGGCTGCCAAACAGAAAAAAAAAACACATGAAAAGGCAAATCTGGCCGAATAATCAATTTTTCACGGAGGAGTAGAGCGCAAATGAAACGATCATTCATGCTCTCCCATGGCCTTTGAGGAATCATCAGGCTACCCCTCTCCTCTCTCCAATCTTTCCTGTCGTCTTTCTGTCTCACCCTCTCTCTTTCCCATGTGTTCTTCCATCTCCCTCTCTCTCCATTCATCTCTCTCTCTCTTCCCTTTTCTCCTTCTCTCCTGGTCCATTCTGTCCAGTGCTATGAGGGGGGATCGTGATTTGGTTTAATGAGTCTTTTCGTTGACCTTCATTAGCTGAGGAGGACGATGATGGATGGAGGGAGGGGTAGACCATGGAGGTTGTGCACACATGCACACTCACACACACACACAGACACGCACACACACAGTGCACACACACACTGCACGCACACATCCACAAACACAGTGGTCTGAAACTAGTGTCCACTATACTTCAGACTCCATATTGTGGCTGTCTGACAGTGTGTGTGTGTGTGTGCAGGGTAGTAGGGTTAGTTATTACACAAGAAATGGCTCGTGACCCTATTTGGAAACAAAATTCTGACCTCGGCAGCTCTTAAAAGGGAAACAGTGAATACCTTTCTCTTCTCTCCTGTAAGGCAGGGATATCAATAACAAGGCTCTTGGGAAGTGTTTCTGAACTGCAATCCATCCTCATTTGTGTGTGTGTGTGTGTGTGTGTGTGTGTGTGTGTGTGTGTGTGTGTGTGTGTGTGTGTGTGTGTCAGCACATGAGAGGTAATG